>NC_038248.2:6265163-6267449 GCF_000004515.6 Glycine max
GCCTAATGAAAACAGGACTAAACTCTTCCAAGTCAAAATGAGATTTGGATGAGAAAGGGATATAATTAACAAAACCTCATATAAGCCAAAGGGTAGCTAGTCTTGCATTGGGTGCAATGGCACAATCAACACTGTCGGTAGAATAGCTTACGATGTGTATGAGACAAAGGGGCGTTATCAATTGTCCATAGCAAAAAACAAGAAATTCTACATGCATGACACAAAGCGTTTGGAATTTGATCACTCTATGTTGACAATTTGCCTAAGGTTTTGATGAATGCTATGCTATTCATAATTCATCTCCATAGCATATTAGAAGTACACTGTTTATTGTTTAAGTTGCATCATTATTGGTGATGCAACCTGAAGTATATTAATCAATATATTATTCTGAACATATTAGCGTTCATCGATTCATATCATATTATCATGTCGTTGATTGTAGTCACAAATCTCAACAAAAGATTAGGTGAAAGCAATGTAATAATTTGACAAGCGAAATTCTGAAAAGTCCAATGGAAACTCCACAATGATATATATTCAAGTGGCGGGATATTACTTTAGGTAGGAAGCAAAGATGTATTTTATTTGCATAATTAATTCGTACCCGATCTCTATGGTTTAAAATTTGAATAATAGCATGGGACCATGATAATCAAAGGCCCTACATTTATTTAATCTATTTCTGCAATAATTGTTATTATTATTCTTTGGCTCATAACACCATCGCGAAACCTCTAAACTTAAGCAGAATTATAATGCATTAGGGAGCGTAACTAATTTTGTTATGTTGATACAAAAGTTCCACTTAACGTGATGATGTACACGACTATGGTGTTTAGCGAGTGCACCATGTATCGTTTGTTGGGTTACTCTCTTATTATCCTATCTATAATCTGTTTTATATACTTTTGTATCATGCTCTTCCTGTTATGTCAAAAATTAATGTTTCGAGCCTAAAAGGCTTTCATGTGAAGCATAATGTTGCTAGTATATGAGTATGTTTGAGTTAAAAGGAAACTAAGAAAATGAGAGAAGAGTCCGTTTGTACAGAAAAATTGTAATTATATAAATTTTTTTACAAAAAGTTGCACAATAATAAGAGAAAAGAAAGATGTTATAGATTGGATAAATGCAAGCCTAATTCATAAGAGTTGGTATATTTTGGCCAGGAATACACGTAAACCTAAAGGCTCATGAGAGAAATTGAGAAGCCTATAATAGGTGATGATCCAGTTGTAAGGCAAATTCAACATACTTTGGAATAAAAAAATCATACTTTAGTGAGGAGTAAATTAATAGCATAAACTCTCAAACAAGTAAAGACTTACCAAGAAGAGTCTTGGGCTATGTAATCTACCTTAACTCACATTAAAATATTCTAACCGGCCTAGGTCATTCGAAGTACCATATATATTTATGACATTTACCTCAAATCCACACCGATTTAAACATTACAATGTCTTTACAAACTCTGTAAAAAAAAAAAGAAGAAGAATGTCTTTGCAAATATCCTAGTTTACTCTCCATTGATTTCCACTGTAGTTGAAATGAAAAGTGAAAAACATGAAGTTCTCATCACGAAGCTTAGTCAAAATCCACGTCAGACATATGTAACATGTTCAAAAAAATTTTGATAAAATAATTAATATTACATAGAAATATGAAAAAAAATGATAATTTGTAAAAAAATATTATATATAATAATATAATTTTTTTTATATAAAATTGAAAGAAATAATTAACATATTGACGCATTTTTTTTATGCATAATGAGGGGAATGAAAATCAATCATAAGTGATCATACATCTATTTCATACCTCAGCCATCCGTCGACTTTAGTAGGTTTGATATGGTTGGCATGCCCTTTAAATATATTATTAACGGTTTGGTTTTCATATATATATATATATATATATATATATATATATATATATATATATATATATATATATATAAATGTAAATCTATAAAGTGAATCTCTATACCGCAAAAAATGAGTGTCATTAAAAAATCTGAGGGGGTGTGTGGTATATATAAAAAAGTTTTCACATATCTGAAAATGGCTAAAATATATGTGTGTGCGCATAAAAGAAATACTTATATAAATGTTATAAGAATCAGATAGTACATGATATTTTTACCAAAATTTTAATTATGTATCATATTAAATAATTTAATAAAAAAGTAATGTGGTAGTTAGAGTGTAGTAAAAACATATAAACTTGGAAAAGCTAAATTTCTACCTCCTTCCATGAGATGTATATATAAGTCTATATGTGATA